>NW_027130929.1:0-1912 GCF_026122565.2 Emydura macquarii macquarii
GCCCAGCGTGTGTGGAGTGTGTGTGGGTGGGTACACAGTGCCCAGCGTGTGTGGAGTGTGTGGGGGTGGGTACACAGTGCTCAGCATATGTGGAGGGGGGGTGCCAGGGTACACAGTGAGCAGCGTGTGTGTGGGTGGGTACACAGTGCCCAGCGTGTGTGGGGTGTGTGGGGGTGGGTACACAGTGCCCAGCGTGTGTGGTATGTGGGGGTGGGTACACAGTGCTCAGCGCGTGGGTATAAAGTGCCCAGCGTGTGTGTGGGTGGGTACACAGTGCTCAGTGTGTGTGTGGGTGGGTATAAAGTGCCCAGCGTGTGTGGAGTGTGTGGGTGGGTACACAGTGCCCAGCGTGTGTGGGGTGTGTGGGGGTGGGTACACAGTGCCCAGCGTGTGTGGGGTATGTGGGGGTGGGTACACAGTGCTCAGTGTGTGTGTGTGTATAAAGTGCCCAGCGTGTGTGTGGGTGGGTACACAGTGCTCAGCGTGTGTGTGAGTGGGTATAAAGTGCCCAGCGTGTGTGTGGGTGGGTACACAGTGCTCAGTGTGTGTGTGGGTGGGTATAAAGTGCCCAGCGTGTGTGGAGTGTGTGTGTGGGTACACAGTGCCCAGCGTGTGTGGGGGTGGCTATACAGTGCCCAGCGTGTGTGGGGTGTGTGGGGGGGGGTACACAGTGCTCAGCGTGTGTGTGGGTGGGTATACAGTGCCCAGCGTGTGTGGAGTGTGTGTGGGTGGGTATAAAGTGCCCAGCGTGTGTGTGGGTGGGTACACAGTGCCCAGCGTGTGTGGGGGTGGGTACACAGTGCCCAGCGTGTGTGGGTGGGTACACAGTGCCCAGCGTGTGTGGGTGTGTGTGGGTGGGTACACAGTGCCCAGCGTGTGTGGGTGTGTGGGGGTGGGCAGTGCTCAGCATATGTGGAGTGTGTGGGGGTGGGTACACAGTGCTCAGCGTGTGTGTGGGTGGGTACACAGTGCCCAGCGTGTGTGGAGTGTGTGGGGGTGGGTACACAGTGCCCAGCGTGTGTGGGGTATGTGGGGGTGGGTACACAGTGCTCAGTGCCCAGCGTGTGTGTGGGTGGGTACACAGTGCTCAGTGTGTGTGTGGGTGGGTATAAAGTGCCCAGCGTGTGTGGAGTGTGTGGGGGTGGGTACACAGTGCCCAGCGTGTGTGGGGTATGTGGGGGTGGGTACACAGTGCCCAGCGTGTGTGGGGTATGTGGGGGTGGGTACACAGTGCTCAGCGTGTGTGAGGGTGGGTATAAAGTGCCCAGCGTGTGTGTGGGTGGGTACACAGTGCTCAGCGTGTGTGTGGGTGGGTATAAAGTGCCCAGCGTGTGTGTGGGTGGGTACACAGTGCTCAGTGTGTGTGTGGGTGGGTATAAAGTGCCCAGCGTGTGTGGAGTGTGTGTGGGTGGGTACACAGTGCCCAGCGTGTGTGTGGGGTGGTATACAGTGCCCAGCGTGTGTGGGGTGTGTGGGGATGGGTACACAGTGCTCAGCGTGTGTGTGGGTGGGTATACAGTGCCCAGCGTGTGTGGAGTGTGTGTGGGTGGGTATAAAGTGCCCAGCGTGTGTGGGTGGGTACACAGTGCCCAGCGTGTGTGGGGGTGGGTACACAGTGCCCAGCGTGTGTGGGGGTTGGTACACAGTGCCCAGCGTGTGTGGGGTGTGTGGGGGTGGGTACACAGTGCCCAGCGTGTGTGGGGGTGGGTACACAGTGCCCAGCGTGTGTGGGGTGTGTGGGGGTGGGTACACAGTGCTCAGTGTGTGGGGGTGGGTACACAGCCCAGCGTGTGTGGGGATGGGTACACAGTGCTCCAGCGTGTGTGGGTGGGTATACTGTGCCCAGCGTGTGTAGTGTGTGGGGGTGGGTACACAGTGCCCAGCGTGTGTGGGGGGGGTGGGTACACAGTGC
>NW_027130930.1:0-19272 GCF_026122565.2 Emydura macquarii macquarii
TCAATGACAATAAGGGTGTAGTAAATCAGGAATACCAGTGTCCATTTCATGAAGGTTGATTGCTAGGCTTCAGCAGCAACTGTTTCAACTGCTGTTCACCTAGCTCTTGAGGAGGAAGCTGCTCCTGAGACCTGAACGATCGATATAACTTTAACTGATTTGCATGGAAAATTTTGTCTTTATTATGCTTGCGTCCTATTACCCTAATTTTGTACACTGCTGAACTGAGTTTATCAATGATTCAGAATGGTCCGATCCATCAGTTACACAATCCATGCTCTGGTGCCTTGTATGCTAACAACATTACCAGATCACCAACTTCCCAAGTATTCCCTCTCTGAGTTTTATCGAAGTAGGCCTTTCCCTTCCATCTGGATTTTCCCAATTTAACAGTTACCTGCATGTGGACCTGATTCAAATTGTGTTGCAGATTTTGCAGGTATGTATCCATTTTTATTCCCTCCAGTTGAGTGCCACTAGTGTGCCAGATCAGGTGTTCTGGTAGCCACATGTTTCGGCCTGCCATCACCTCAAAGGGTACTTTGTCAGTAGACGCAGCAGGTGTTGCTCTCAATGCCATTAGAATTAAAGGCATGAGGGTATCCCAGTTACGTCCATTGGCATCAACTAGTTCCTCAACATTATTTTTATAGTTCGATTGGTTCGTTCCACCATCCCAGATGACTGAGGTCTATATGGGATGTGTAGTCTCTGCGGGACTCCCATCAATTTAAGGCAGTTCTTAAAGAACTGTCCAGTAAAATGTGATCCCTGATCTGATTCCACCTTTACAGGGATTCCCCATCGAGAGAAAACTTGTTCTACTAATACCTTGGCTGTGGCTTTTGCAGTATTGGCTTTTAAAGGAAATGCCTCTACCCACTTTGAGAAAGGATCGACAACCACTAACAGATATTGGTTGCAGCTCTGGGTCCTTGGCAGAGGACCTATAAAATCAATCTGCAAAGCCATCCATGGCCTCTCATATACCTGAGATTTCAAGGGTGCATTTCTTTTAGATGGAGTAGGATTGGCTTGAGCACATGCCAAGCAGTTATCACAATATTCTTGCACATCCATCCTCAGAAGTGGCCACCACCCCACAGATGCAAGACATTGGACAGTTTTGTCCACTCCCCGATGACCTCCTGTTGGAGTGTCATGAACCATATACATCATTTCTCTCCATAGGTGTGTTGGAACTACCCACACCAGGAAAGGATCTGCTGTATACATCAGAACTCCATCCACTATTTGCAACTTCTGTCCATATCTTCTGTATAAGGGATTTGTAAATGACCACTCCCCCTCTGTTTCAGATAGCTCTTGAATTACTCTCACTATGTCCTTATCTAATTTCTGCAGCTCCTTTAAGTCAGGTATGTTATTCTTTACAACTTTAGTTGTGGCAATGAGGCATAGTGAACCAGAGATAGCTCTCGGACACTCTTTTTCACTCCAAGCTTTTCCTGATTGGGCTCCTTCTCTGGCCAATTTGTCAGCCTTCCCATTTTCCATTGTATAGGGCTCTAATTTACAGTGGGCCCTTATCTTCTTCACTCTAATTGGCTTTTTCGGAGTAGTAAGCTTTGCTGCCAACCATTGGATGTATTTTAACAGCGAAGCATACTTAATAGGTGACCCATCCGAAGATGTGAATCCATTGATTTCCCAATATGGTAGAAACTCTGTAAGAGAATTGCACACCCATGCTGAGTCTGAAAACAGACAAATATTTTGATTTGTAGCGGTGATGGAAAATTGCACACAATGTTCCAATACACAAGCTACTGCTGCTAATTCAGCATATTGGGCCGAATGTGGTGTGCATGAAAATGCCTTCTCCCCAGGTTCTCCTTCTTCTTCTGGTGGAACTGCATAAATTCCGAACCCTGTATAAGGTTTTCCTTCATGATAGTAACTAGAGCCATCCAGAAAGAATTGGTACCTCTTAAAGGAACCTGCTTCTTGTATTAAGGGTAGGAAAAAATTTCTTGCCTCCCCCCGTTGATGGTGTTGTGTAGTATCTGGACACATATGTGTTTCCCCTCTATATAGTAGGGCAGTTGGTAACAAAGATGGTGTCCTAACAGGTTTTACTGCAATATCTTTCCCTTGCAACATCAATGCCCAGTGGGCTAAGCGAGCATTTGAGACTTGCCCATCCTTTATCCTATTGGACAACAAAAACTGAAGGGGTGTGTGCGATGAGTGTAATATGATGGGACTGAGGCCAATTAGAAAAGAAAAATGTTGAATGGCCCAACTAGTGGCCAACAAATACTTCTCACAACTGTCATATTTAAGCTCAATTGATGACATTAAAAGTGAGGCATAAGCCACGGGTCGAATTTTCCTATGTCTTTCTTGTGAAGCCATAGCCACTAACACATAAACACTCACCGCCACCTCCAGATGATAGGGTATCTCTGGATTTGGAGTGATTAACACAGGCGCCTTGGCAATGGACTGTTTCAACTGAGATAGTGCTTCAGTGTATTGCTCAGTCCATTCCCATTGGACCTTCTTCTTTAACAATTGGTACAAAGGACCTGTAATGGAAGCAAAATTGGGAATAAAGCTTCTGTGATACCCAATTAGACCCAAAAAGGATCTTAAAGCTGTTGTGTCCTGTGGTAGGGGCAAATTTTGTATCACATCTACTTTCTGTTGTACTGGAGTTCGACGCCATTTTGACAAAATAAGACCTAAGAAAGAGATGCGAGTAGTCATTAACTGTGCCTTGGCAGGATTACACTTCAAGCCTGCTTCTTTTAGAACCTGAAGGAGCTCATCAGGTCTTTCCAGGTGCTCCTTCTTGGTAGGAGTTGCTATACAAAGGTCATCTACATACTGAAACAAAACAGTTGGTTTAGGGAATCGCGACAGCACCCGTCTCATTTGCACATGAAACAGTGCCGGAGAATATTTATATCCCTGTGGTAAACGATTCCATGTAAACTGGACCCCTTGGAAACTAAATGCAAATCGGTACTGAGAAATATGGGCCAATGGTAATGTCCAAAAGCTGTTACTGATATCGAGAACAGTAAAGCATGCTGCTGCTGGGTCAAAGGATTTGAAAAGGTCTGGCATTTTAGCCACTGTAGGGACACAAGTGGGTGTTACTTGATTAAGACGTCTATAATCAATTGTGAGACACAGGAACCATCTGGTTTCCTAACAGGCCAAATAGGGGAATTGGCAGTGGAAGTTCACCTACGTAGTACTCCCTGTTTTAGTAAAAACTTAATAGTCTTATCTATATATGGGTTGGCTTGATCTGGATAAGGGTATTGTTTCTGGGCTGGTATATCTCCTCCTTCTACAATAATAGTGACTGCCATGCATCCACAATCATGTTTGTGTGTAGCAAATGCATCCGCATGCTTGCGGAGCAGAACTTGTAACTCAGGTTGGTCTGCGTGTTTAGCCACTATTTTGTCCTTGTTATAGCCTTCTGGTTCTGATTCCTCCACTGGAGACACCATACCACATTCAGGCATGGTCACTGGTGGGTGGTCAATTGCCTGTTCTGTAAAATACAACAACTGATTAATCAAATCAATAACACATCCCTGTTTATATAGGAAATCAGAACTTAGTAAGCTGTTTCTTGGGTCTGCCAATCTCATTAGAGCAAAGGTGTGAGTTTTTTCCATGTGACCTATTTGTATTTTGATGGGTTTAGATAATGTTTCATGACCCGGTTATTTGCAAAAGTTGATAGCAATTTTGTCTGGTTTGAAGACAGAGGAGAAGTTTTGGGGTCTTTGACATGAATAATTCTAATTGCTGCCCCAGTATTTACAATAAAATTTATGTAGTGGCACCCTATTACTGCAGATACTGTGGGTCTCCCGCTTGCATCCTTGTCTAAAGGGGCTATCACTTCACTTGGGGCCTGATGGCGTCATGCCAAATATCCTGCAGACAAGTTGTCCACGGGTTCTCCAGCCATCCCCTCAGGGGCTGCTAACACTCTAACAGGGGAAGCTGTCCATGGGAGAGAAGAAAATGAGTCAATGGAGGCCACGGGGAAGTCTGAGCGTACTGGGCCTTGGCTTTCCAATATCAGTTCAGTTAGATGTGTCCAAAGTTACCGGATATCCTGGTCTTGTGCTTCCAAGGTTTTCTGCATTGCTTTTAGCTTTGGCATGACCACATCCTGTCGGGGTGGTGGTGATCTGAATCTCTGCGGTCGTGATTGGTTCCTGGTTGTATTTGAAAAGAAAGGATCACAATCCCGGGGCCCAGAACCGGGTCCAAACGTATAACCCTGTTGAAGGGTACGCCCACTCGAAGATCCAGGATTATTCCGTGTGTTAGAATTATTTTGCCAACGTTTGCTTTCAGGGAATTTAGAAACACCTTGGCGTATTCCTTGAGGTGATGTCCTCAAAGGTCCCTCAATTCTTACTGTGGGATTGGTGTGTGGCTCCTGAAGTGTTGCCACAGGAGGCCCACGCCGACCTAATTTAAGGCCTCCCTGAGAATATGCCTTAGCCAATAAGGCCAATGCATCCTTCAAGGAAGTGTCATCATTGATATGCATATTAACCTTTTCCTGCAACTGTGGGAGAGAATTGTTAACCAATAGACTAACATATTGTGGCCCATCTATGTCCTCTTTCATATGACTGTGCCAAGCCGCACTTAACCAAAGATGAAATTGATGTGGAGACTCATTGGGTCTTTGCTTTAAATTCGACAGGATAGCCACTCCAGCTTGCCCTGGGTGCTGATTATGTTCCAATAAGGCTACTGTTTCCTTAAAAGATTTCTCACCCACTCTATATTCAAGGGATAATGTACTCCACAACGCTCGATTTACTGTGAGCTTAACCCAGTCTTCCCTTGATAAGCCAAACACTTTTGCCTTTTCCTGTACATGTTGTGCATGTACTGCAACAGAACTATCCTCCATCATTCCTATTTGCTTAGCCACCAAATCAAGGGTCCTAATATCTGTAACTACTGCCACAGGACAATCTGAATCTGAATATGATTTGATAATTTCCAGGTTTTGATTCCCCAACACAGGAGATGAGGTCCTTCTCCTATCCTGATTAGTACGTCCTTCATCGGAACTATCAGAGCTTATTGTTGAACACTCTTCTAGGGTAGCTAGTGGATCAGGGTAGCTTTCCATTAAATTTCTACGTTCCTCATTTAAGGCTTCCCCACACTGGTGCAGGACATTCCCTAGCTCCTGAAGAGATGTATTTGGGTGCTCTACAGGTACACCAGGAGATACCAGCATATACCAAGGGGGTGTCCTTGGTCCACGAAATTCAAGGGATCTAGGCAGTGCTTGTGATGATCGTTCAAATGAGACCAAGTGTCCACCTGAAGGGCCTAGAACTCTTGAATCATATGGTGCCAATGTAACATTAGGTGCTCCCTGTTGTAATCTAGAAATTACTATATCACAGGCACTAGCTGCTTGTGTCACTTGGGAAACTGCATCTTCCAATCCCTGCACAATCACAGACTCTAAAGGCACATTCTCTCCTCCAACAAGAGCAGATGCTAAAGGATGAGAAGATATCTCCTCCCCTTTTGCTCTGCTTGCCTTATCCTGTACATCACCAGTCACCTCCTTTGAGATGACGCCTGACTCCTCCTCCTGCTGTGCCACTCTAGGACTTCCCTTTTCAACTGCTTCACCACTAACTTCCTCTTTTGATTCCTTTTGCAATTCCTGAGACTGTTTTGCTTCTAAAGGTACTGTGCCAGATGAACTAACTCTCTTGCCCTACTTCTAATAATTGGTCCTGCCAATTGTTTTTCCTCTGTTGGTTCTACCATACCAATAGGAATAGGAACCAATGCTCCTTCCTCTATCTCTTGTGCCACCATTTGCACCCCTTTGCTTACTCTATCTATCAAGGAGCTCTCAGCCAAAGTTTTGGTATCTCTATTATCCTCTGGCAATTCTGTGGGCTGATTTATCTTTCCTCTCACTAACACCTCACAAAGCTTTTCCAACTCACTTTTTCGATCTGACAACAAACTCTGCTCTGATTTATAACCATCTAGCAAGCCTTCCAGCTCACTGATTCGGTCTAACAACCGACCACGCTCTGATTTATAAACTTTCAGTACTCTTGTGCTGGCAACTGCCCGTTTCTGCCAACCACAATTTTTTTTTCCCAAGGGCACTACAAGCTGTCAATAAACATTCTACAACACTTCCTTTCACCTCTTTAGCTTTTCTTTTCTTTTTTTCTACCTCCTGATCAAAAACCTGACTCATAAGACGCACTGGATTGCTATGTTCAGAAATAATGTCACTGTCTCTTAAATGGTCTAATTCTCCTTTGTGTTTCCCAAAGTATTTCTTAGCATAATCCTCCAAAGCTATACTGCGGGCAACACCCACAAACTCTATAGCTCTTGCTTCACTCATTTTAACACCAATGAACTTACTTAACAATTAAATAAAACTGAAATTCTATAAACTCTATTTGCTATCTTACAAACACTATATTTAACCACTATATTTCCCAACTCTCAATCTGAAGGCGTCCCTTCGATTATAAGGAGAGATAATAAAAGGAAATAACACCCCTGACTAGTCTTAACAATTTTTTTCAGTTACTTCAAACAAGTCCCAAAAACAGAAGGGTGGGGGCGAGTTCCCTTTCTCTGCCCTCGTTGACCAATATATTCTTAGTTGATTGAGAGGTATTTATTCAGTTGTGACCTACCGCAGCTGGGGTAAACTGGTGATAGACGAATCTGAGTGCAGTCCAGGGATTAGTAGGGACTAAATATACTGCAGCCTTTCTGGCGTCTTAAACAAAGTAAAACAACTCCCCTGCCACCTCAAAATGTGGGTCACTGGGCCCCAGTGCTACTGCAATTATATTCACTTCTGGTACCTTAATATTAATATTCCTACACTCCAAACTCCAAAAGCCACTTAAATATACATATTATTTTTTTTGCAAGATTAATTGCTACTCATAAACAGATGCTATAATGAAAACACTGAGAAATACCTCTGGGACTGCTGCCAAAAAACAAAGGAAATCAAACTTCCGGTTTTTTAAAGCAGCCTACAAGATGCTTACACAAATAGCTCTTTTTGCTTTCTAGCTTAATTTACCTATTCCTGTAGCACACTCCTCGAGGGTCCCATCTGGGGTGCCAATCTGTAGCCTGATTTTAATGTATTAGTTATTTAATAGGGTTATAGGTTTGCCAATTGCTTGGATTAGAAAGTTCTTGTCCCTGAATCAGGCTCCAGAAGAATTATATAGGGACCCTGGGTTGTACAACAGGAAGTTTCTTAGTGATAACCAAATTTGTATAATTTTATAAGTTTTATTAAGATAACATAAAATGATAGACAAATA
The DNA here is from genome assembly GCF_026122565.2 of Emydura macquarii macquarii. NCBI lineage: Eukaryota > Metazoa > Chordata > Testudines > Chelidae > Emydura > Emydura macquarii. The sequence continues at coordinate 7,365 of NW_027130930.1, forward strand.
ATTGATATAGAGAAAATGAACAATCAAATGGATAATACAATCTTAATTTTAGAGACTCGTATGGTATATATATTTCTACGATATACTTTGAATTAATATACTCACACCCTTCCCTGATGATTTGGTTGAGAGAGATGTCTGGTTCCTCAACTCTTGAGTAGAGGGGTGGAGTACACAATGCTCGAGGGCTAAGATCTATAAGACTAAGACGAACACTACAAATAATACTAAGTATAAATGAAGAAGAAATATCTTAACACTAACTAAAGAAACTTCAAGCAGGAGTAGCTGACGATCGATCACCCCAAATAGCACAATCTGCCCCTTCTTATACCCCAAGAATATGGGTCCTCCTTCTAAGTCCAAACCTGGATTTACCACCCCCAAACTATTGGGGTACACATATTCTATAGGCTGGCAGGTTCGTGCGTATTAATGACATATCCACATCCTTTCCAGATGGTCCCAGATAGTCTATTTATCTCACCTTTATTATTTCTGGCCCTTTGTGGGTTCTGTGGTGTATCTGTAAAGTTTTCTTGGGGCGTAACCTCTGACTTGTCCCCCCTTTTGATGTCTCCTGACTTATCTAGGGTAAAGGTTATGAATATATATGTCTTATCCTTGTACTCATCATTACGTACCTGGGCCAAAGGTCCTGAACATACATATACTAACTGCTTAGTTTTCACACAGGATGTGGCCTGTAAGGTACCTTGCAATACAGCTAAAATACCTTAATATAAATCTATAACTCTGTTATAATCAAACAACCAAACAAAGAATTATATAGGGATCCCGGGGTGCACAATAGGAAGGTTCTTAGTGATAACCACATTTGTATAATTTCATAAGTTTTATTAGGATAACATAAAATGATAGACAAATGACTGATATAAAGAAAATGAACAATCAAATGAATAATGGATAATACAATCTTAAATTTAGAGACTCATATGATATATATGTTTCTATTATATGCTTTGGATTAATATACTCACACCCTTCCCTGGTTGAGAGAGATGTTTGATTCCTCAACTTTTGAGTAGAGGGGTGGAATAAGCACTGCTAGAGAGCTAAGAGCTATAAAGTAAGACTACAAATAAGACTATAAAATGAAGAAGGAAAATCTTAATACAAACTAAAGAAACTTCAAGCAGGAGTACATGACGATTGCACCAAATAGCACAATCTTCTCCTTCTTATATCCCAAGAACATGGATCCTCCTTCTAAGTCCATATTTGGATTTTCCACCCCCAAATTATTGGGGTATGCATACTCTATAGGCCAGCAGGTTCATAAATATTAAGGATATCCATGACATTTTCCCTTCCCATTTCAAAGATTTCATGACTTCACCTATGTGGGTTTTGTGGTGTACTACTTTAGGCCTGACAACATTACTTTCAACACTTCTCTAGGCCAAAGGTCCCGAGTATATGTCTGCTAACTGCTAACTCATTTAGGACAAACATGACCATATATGTCTTGTTTTTGCCATACGTCAACACTTTCAACACTAGTTCCCGAATGTGTATAATAATTACGTAGCTGTCATACAGGATGTGTCCTGTAAGGTACCTTGCATTACAGCAAAATATTTATAAATTTATAACTCTATTATAATCACACAATCATACTTAAATCTATAAAAAAAGATATACATCTCTATATAATGCAAGCAAGCAGGCTAGTTTTAAAGGCTACAATATCTGGGGATGGAAAGGAAATTTCCCCCAGGGCAGATTGGCAGAGACTCTGGGGGATTTTCACCTTCCTCTGCAGCATGTGGCACGGGTCACTTGCTGGTGGATTTTCTAAACCTTGAAGTCATGATTTGAGGACTTCAATAACTCAGTCATAGGTCAGGGGTCTATTGCTGGAGTGAGTGGGTGAGGTTCTGTGGCCTGTGCTATGCAGGAGGTCAGACTAAATGATCATAATGATCCCTTTTGACCCTAAAGTCTATGAGAATCTGAAATGGAGTAGATAAATCTGACCAAGATTGCAACAGACAAGATCCATTCCTGGGCTGAAGAAGGCAAAATATATAACTCAGTGAAAAGACCTGATCATAGTACACACTTACCAGGAAATTTGGCGTCAGTCGATGGGAGTTACGCAAGCTACACAGTGTAGCTTGTGTAACTGCCATCGACTTCCTACCTTCCCTTTAGTGCGCTGTATCCACTCCACTACGCCGATGGGAAATGTTTTCCCCGCGATACGCATTTTGAGGAGGTGGTTTAATTGAATGCACTTCCGGGTCGATTGAGCAGGTCTTCACTGCCACTCAATCAACCCGGCAAGATCGATCTGAAGGTGGCAAATTTGCTGCCGTCAGTGTGTTCATACCCCTGATCATTGACCTGTCCATGGTGATTCTCTATGTAGCATTTTAATATTCTGACTCACATTTCCCTTATAATGAAAGAAAAACAAATAAAAGCATCTCGCTTATTTGTTGTCTGCCTGTCTCTCTTTTTTTTTTCAGTTACTGCACTCTCCCATTCTCTGCAGTGATGTGCATTCATTTCAGACAGCTGTAGTGGCAACAGAGAAGGCAACACTGACCAACGGTCAACAGGGAAAACAAGATGACACGCATGACTTAAATGTTATATCTTTCCTCTATTCTGCAAATAGCAATCCACCAGTTCAATACAGAGTCTGCTTCAGCAAGCATTTAGCAGATGGCATGCGGGTTTGGCTCCCCACTCCAGGAAAGATGTGGACAAATTGGAGAGAGTCCAGCAGAGGGCAATGAAAATGATTAGGGGGCTGGAGCACATGATTTATGAGGAGAGGCTGAAGTAACTGCGCTTGTTTAGTCTGCAGAAGAGAAGAGTGAGGGGGGATTTGATAGGAGCCTTTAACTGCCGGAAACAGGGTTTCAGGGAGGATGAAGCTAGGCTATTCTCAGTGGTGGCAGATGACAGAACTAGGAGCAATGGTCTCAAGTTGCAGTGGGGGAGGTCTAGACTGGATATTAGGAAAAACATTTTCACTAGGAGGGTGGTGAAGCATTGGAATGGATTATCTTGGGAGGTGGTGGAATCTCCATCTGTAGATGTTTTTAAGGCCCCACTTGACAAACGGCCCTGGTTGGGATGATGTAGTTGGGGTTGGTCCAGTTTAGAGCAGGAGGTGCAACTAGATGACCTCCTGAGGTCCCTTCCAACCCTCATCTTCTATGATTCTATGAAGAAGCCACTCTGCTGCTGATGCTGAATATTTTGCCCTCTCTTGTCAATGTTGTCGTCTTCATTAGCTCTGTAGGGAAATAGACTTGTACTGTGAGGCATACAGTAGACAATGAACAAACTTAAAGGCCATGGGATCTCCTTTGTTGGAGGTTTCCAAAAAGAGGCTGGCTAGCCATCTGTCTTGGATGGTTTAGGCACAACAAATCTTGAATATTTGCAGAAAAGTTAGATTTAATGACCCTTGAGGTCCCTTTTAACCCTATGGTTCTATAATTCTCTGAACAGCCTCAGAGCTCTGCTCCACCCTGTCTCCATCTGTGGTCAATCTCTGATTCTTCAGAGTAAGGCAAGCAAACAACATTCCAGAACACCTCTGAACTACTGTGCAGTGGGGGAGAGGAAAAATCGTGCTTGGCCCCTTCAGGCAACTGGCTGAGGCCACGAAACCTGAGATTGAATTAGAGTTATTTGCTTAATACAGCATGGCAAAGAATTATGAACTTGCTGAGGGCAATTCAGAGCTTCCTATGTTGTTCATGACTCGTGAAGGAAGAGGACGAATGGGGGACTCAGACTCACAGACCCCCAATGTCAGATGGGATCCTCGTGACCATCCGGCCCGATCCTCGCACACACCAGCCATTGACTTTCTCCCAGAAGCTGGACTGAAAAAAAAATCCCTCCTACTTTCTGTTTCACCTCAGTTTTTACAATATAGCTTAACATATAATTTCTTTAACAATATTACAAGATGATTCTTTAACCATTCATAACATATTGTAACACAATTCTTTAACCAGGTATGTCCAACCACCTTACTGATCACACTCAGTTATGCAACAGACAGAAACAATCAAAGAACCAGACAGAAATCATTCCAAATAGATCATAGAGAATTGGGTACCATAAAGATGAAACAATGAGGAGTGTAGATTTTACAACCACAACTGTTGATAAGTAATTCTTTTGCCAGACAGAATGCTATCAAATCAAGTTTCCTTTAAACATTCTAGGAATTTTTCTGTATCTGGAGGTGTTAGACTGGATCACCATCTTAACAGCCGGGTATTAGATGATATGCTGGAATGTGTGTATGTGACTGCACACGTCCCAGCTTATGGCCACCACTCCTGGATATGAGCCAAAGTACCAGACCTCAGACTGTCACAGTGAGAGAAGGCCCGTGGTTTTGATTCTTTGTTTTATACCCTATAGCCATCTAAATGATAAGGATATACTTACAAATATGGGCCTTTACAGGCAGGCCTGAATATCTATATTCTATATACTAACAGATTAGGTAGATAGATAGATAGATAGATAGATTCTCAATGTTGTTGTAGATGAGTTGGTCCCAGGATATTAGAGACAAAGTGAGTGAAGACCAATTTCTGTTGGTGAGAAAAATAAGCTTTTGAGCTACATGGAGCTGGAGAAGATCTCTGTAGAGCTTAGAAGCTTGTCTCTCTCACCAGAAGAAGTTGGTCCAATAAAAGATTTTACCTCACCCACCTTGTCTCTCAGACAGATAACTAGATAGATGGATAGATGTTATTGTCTTTGAAAAATACCAAGTCTACTTAACAGTTTCCTGAGGGCCTCTTTGACCTCCTTGTTTCTTAGAAAGTATATGATAGGGTTGAGGGCTGGAGTTATAACCGAATATAGGACAGTGGTCACTTTGTCTCTGTCGGGAGAGGAGGCTGAGGAGGGATGGATGTAGGAGTAAATGACTGTGGAGTAGTAAAAACTGACCACAATGAGGTGTGAGGAGCAGGTAGAGAAGGCTTTCTTCTTGCCTTCTGTGGAATGGATTTTCAGGATAGTTCTTACAATGAAGTAATAGGACATTACAGTGATTCCACAGCTCCCCATCCCGAAGACCGTATCAGCCAGAAAAGTTAGGGTTTCATTGAGACTGGTGTCTGAACAGGAGAGTTTTAACACATGTGGCAATTCACAGAAGAAATGGTTGATGACGTTCGAGCAGCAGAAGGACAGCTGGAGCACAAATCCTGTATGGACCGTGGAAATGGCCATCCTGACTGTCCATACACCAGCGATTAACCCAACACAAACCCCCTTCCTCATGATGAGGGTGTAATGCAAAGGGTGGCAGATAGCAGCATAGCGGTTGAAAGCCATGGCAGCAAGGACCAGAACTTCACTTGCCAGAGTCCAGGTGAAGAGATAGATCTGCGCAATTCAACCCAAGAAGGCAATGGTCTTCCTGTGCTCCAGAAGGTTGTGCAACATTTTGGGGACAGACACTGATATGGATAAAATGTTTATCAAGGACAAGTTGATGAGCAAGAAATACATAGGGGTGTGGAGGCAGCTGCTGGCAGTAACTGTGAGGATGAGGAGGATGTTTCCAGCTAGTGCTGCCACATAGATGAAGGTGAATACCATAAAGAGGAACATCTGGTGTTCAGGGAGGCTGGACAGACCCACCAAGATGAATTCTGTGACAGACGACTGGTTCTTCATTCCTGAATCTCCACTACTCCTCTTCTGTCAACATAAATTAACTCACTCGGTCAGTTACTCCGACTTAGGCTATGTCTACACGTACCTCGGCTATTCGGCGGCAGTCAACCGGAGTTACGCAAAGTACGCAAAATACTTACGTAACTCCCGTCAACTTCTGTGCTTCTCTTCTGCGTGCCGTCTTCACTGCACTGAGCTGATGGGAACCGCGATCCCATCCATGCAACACTACGCCATTTGAGAAGGTGGTCTTAGTACGTCGACTTCTGGATCGACTGAGTGGGTCTTCACTGACCACTCAGTCGATCCAGATAATGACTTTGCCGCCATCAGTGTAAACATAGCCTAAGTGTAGCTCTAAGTTAGTGGCCCAGAAGGCAATGGAAAGACATGGATCTACACTATCTGTGGATCTAGTCCATGGACTCCAATGAAGCTATGTCAGTTTACGCCAGCTGGGCATCTGGCTAACTGATTTCGATTCAGATACACCAATTCAGACCTGCTGGACATCTGACCCAGTGACTTTGAAGGACTGAGTGTAAGTTAAAAGTAACTCCAGTTAAATGAATGGAGTTGCACTAATGTGAAATAAGCAGAAGGGAGATGAGAATGAGGCACATTACACTGCAAATTTTAAAAGTAGCCACATCACTACGAAGGGACTAGAGCAGGTGTAAAGTAGCATCTTGTGGAGCAGATTAATAGAGTCCAAGTCCAGCAGGGAATTCTGTGGTCATATAGTCTGACCTCCTGTATAACAGAGGTGGTAGAACTCCCCCAAAATAATTCCTATAGCAAAAATTTTAGGGGAAAAAAATCATGATTTAAAAATTATTAGCAATGGAGAATCCACCCTGACCCTTGTTAAATTATTCCTATGGTTAATTGTCTTTATGTAAAAAACTTTTCTCCTTTTTTCCCCTCGCTGTCTGTTTTCAACCAGTGATCTCTGTCCACTTCAGTGTGGAGTAATTAGTGATTTACACCAGGATGAGTAAGAGAGAAAATCAGGCCCCATGTAATTGAGAAGGGTTTATAACAATATTTATTCTAAATAAATCACTTATTAAAGCTAGAGATATAAGTTAGAATTCTTGAGGGAGTCTAAGGAGTGAGGCACCAAATCCAATTGACAAGAAATCACAGTCAATACAAATTGATTCCTATCTATCTATCTATCATTTATTTTATTAAAAATGGGTCTGAATAAGTATAGAATCATAGAATTGGAAGGGACCTCAGGTGGTCATCTAGTCCAACCCCCTGCTCAAAACCAGAATAACCAGGACTAACTTTAGCTAAATAATCCCAGCCAGGGCTTTGTCAAGCCGCAGTTTAAAAACCTCCAAAGATGGAGATTCCACCACCTCCCTAGGTATTCCATTCCAGTGCTTCACCACCCTCCTAGTGAAAAACTTTTTCCTAATGTCCAACCAGGACTCCCCCAGTGCAAATTGAGACGGTTGCTCCTTGTTCTGTCATCTGCCACCACCGAGAACAGCCTAACTCCATCCTTCCTGGAACCCACTTTCAGGTAGTTAAAATCTGCTATGAAATCCCCCCTCATTCTTCTCTTCTGCAGACTAAACAAGCCTAGTTCCCTCAGTCTCTCCTTATAAGTCTTGTGCTCCAGCCCTCTTATCATTTTTTTTGCCCTCCGCTGGACTCTCGCTAAGTTGTCCACATCCTTTTTATAGTGGGGGCCCCAAAACTGGACACAATATTCTAAATGCGGCCTCACCAATGCCAAATGGAGGGGAATGATCACTTCCCGTTATCTGCTGGCAATGCTCCTTCTAATGCAACCCAATATGCTATTAGCCTTCTTGGCAACCAGGGCACACTGCTGACTCATATCCAGCTTCTTATCCACTGTTACTCCCAGGTCCTTTTCTGCAGAACTGCTGCCTAGCTCATCGGTCCACAGTCTGTAGCTGTGCATGGGATTCTTCCGTCCTAAGTGCAGGACTCTGCACTTGTCCTTGTTGAATCTTATCAGCTTTCTTTTGGCCCAATCCTCCAGTTTGTTTAGGTCCTTCTGTATCCTATCCCTACCTTCCAGGGTATCTACCACTCCCCCCATCTTAGTGTCATCTGCAAACTTGCTGAGGGTGCAATCTACCGCATCCTCCAGATCATTAATGAAGATGTTAAACAAAATCGGCCCCAGGACCGACCCCTGGGGCACTCTGATTGTGACCGGTTGTGACTGCCAGCTAGACATCATAATCATAATTGATTATTTTATCATATTTTATCATATTTCATATTAAAGTATTTTGTAAAAAAAATTGTCATTGTTTACATCACGTCTCAAATTTGATTCTAAACTTCTGAGGATACAGACCATAGATCATGAATCTTCAACCCCTCCCATCAGTATTACAATATTTTAACTCCACTAATTTCGACTCGACTACAATTAAATTCAAAAGAACTGAACTGATGTATGTGAATTTTCATCAGATTTCTATTGATCAAATTGTGATCAGATTATGGTCCAAGATTTATAAACACAGTTGTGGAAATGTGTATTCCTGCAAAGAACATCTAGCCAATTTACAAAAAATATAAAAAACCATATCAATTAAATGTTGCTCGACTTTCAAAAGAGTATGAAGGGATTAATTATTTAACTCTGATTGAATTTCATTGGAAGTTGGTGCCTCACACACTTAGAAACTTTTGAAAATATCAGCCTAAAGAAATCAGAAAATTTCATTTAGATTCACAAATTGTTAGAAAGCAAGAAAGCAAGAAAATAAGATTATTATTATTAATGATCTGGAGGATGGGGTAGATTGCACCCTCAGCAAGTTTGCGGACGACACTAAGCTGGGGGGAGTGGTAGATACCCTGCAAGGTAGGGATAGGATACAGAGTGACCGAAACAAACTGGAGGATTGGGCCAAAAGAAATCTTATGAGGTTCAACAAGGACAAGTGCAGAGTCCTCCACTTAGGAAGGAAGAATCCCATGCACAGCTATAGACTGGGGACCGACGAGCTGGGCAGCAGCTCTGCAGAAAAGGACCTGGGGGTAACGGTGGATAAAAAGCTGGATATGAGTCAGCAGTGTGCCCTGGTTGTCAAGAAGGCTAATGGAATATTGGGCTGCATTAGGAGGGGCATTGCCAGCAGGTCACGGGAAGTGATTATTCCCCTCTATTCGGCATTGTTGAGGCCGCATTTAGAATACTGTGTCCAGTTTTGGGCCCCCATACAAAAAAGATGTGGACAATTTGGAGAGAGTGCAGCGGAGGGCAACCAAAATGATTGGGGGCTGGAGCACAGGACTTATGAGGAGAGGCTGAGGGAACTGGGCTTGTTTAGTCTGCAAAAGAGAAGAGTGAGGGGGGATTTGATAGCGGCTTTTAACTACCTGAAAGGGGTTCTAGGGAGGATGGGGCTAGGCTGTTCTCGGTGGTGGCAGATGACAGAACAAGGAGCAACGGTCTCAAGTTGCAGGGGGAGGTCTAGGTTGGACATTAGGAAAAAGTTTTTACTAGGAGGGTGGTGAAGCATTGGAATGGGTTACCTAGGGAGGTGGTGGAATCTCCATCCTTAGAGGTTTTTAAGGTGAGGCTTGACAAAGCCCTGGTTGGGATGATATAGCTGAGGTTAGTCCTGCTTTGAGCAGGGGGTTGGACTAGATGACCTCCTGAGGTCCCTTCCAACTCTAATATTCTATGATTCTATGATTCTAAGAGGGGAAAACCAGCCAGCAAGCAAAAGGAATATTCTTACCTATCATTCAATCTTCAAGCACAATAAACTAAGCTGTCATTTAAATACAGACTCTGAGTGAGGTGTGACTTCTTGAAAACTATTTATTGTTCTTCATATATAGTAACTGTCTGTAGGGACATCTTGCATCCCTTGTGAATCTAGCAAGAGTTAACTCTCAAAAAAGGCCTCAAAAGAGAAGGTAAATGAAACTAATCTAAAACAGTACAAATAAGCTTTCTACATTAAGCTGATGGAATTCCTACTAATGTTACATCCAAATGTTCATTCTTATTCATTTTCACTAAGGTGTTTCTTTCTGAAACTACTGCTACCAATAGAAATAGATTCAATATTAATTAGTCAGGCTGAGTGGATAAGCTCTCAGGGTGAAATCCTGGCTTCATTGATGAGAGTCAATAGGAACATTGATCATGGCTTCAATGGAGTCTGTATATCATCCTCAGACTTCTTCTAATATCAATGATCCTTAGTGCACAACAAATCATATGAGCTGGCTTCTCGTGCTAGAACACCTCCAGCATCTTCAATAATACAACTAATAGGCCAGTTTACGATAACGTTGAGTAGTGTCTTTCTTCTCCATTGGTCCTGTGTTGTCAATGGGACAGATCCAGGGAGGATGGGGTTAGGCTGTTCTCGGTGGTGGCAGATGACAGAACAAGGAGCAACGGTCTCAAGTTGCAGTTGGGGAAGTCTAGGTTGGACATTAGGAAAAAGTTTTTCTCTAGGACGGTGGTGAAGCACTGGAATGGGTTACCTAGGGAGGTGGTGGAATCTCCATCTTTAGAGGTTTTTAAGCTGAGGCTTGACAAAGCCCTGGCTGGGATGATATAGCTGAGGTTAGTCCTGCTTTGAGCACGGGGTTGGACTAGATGACCTCCTGAGGTCCCTTCCAACTCTAATATTCTATGATTCTATGACTATGGAATGATCAATTTTGTCTAGCAGATAAGTCACCGGACTGTGTCAGAGGACCTAGGTCATCTTCCCAGCTCCAGGCATCTCCGTCTTTTCTCCAGCCATTAAATGGGTCTTCGAAGAGCGCTTAGAGATCTAGGGATGGAACACACCCATAAGAGAGCTGGTCATGACACACGTTCTCATATTGCAGATATTTTATATTTCTTCCTGGTGTCTCTGTAGTTACTCCAACTAATTGTGGAGCATATTTTACAGATAGTCAGGGTGTAAAATTAAATACATAATTAAAGACGTGCCTGCCTTTTTATATCCATTTGGACAATGAAATATATATGGTGGATATGATGGTGACACTTTTCAGTCACCTTAGTTTTAATTGTCCTCTCTGTCATTCTGGTATAAATCAGGAATCACTTGACTGGAGTCATTGAGGCTGATTCTCCCCTCACGCACCCCGATGCAAATCAGGAGTTACACTACGGGAATCAATAAGACCAATTTTACTCCCACCCCCAATGATGTAAATCAGGAGTCACCCGACTAATGTCACTGGTGTAAACAGTAAGCAGCATGAGAGTCCAGCCGTTAGTCCCTTTTCTCCCAGACCATTCTTGAAGCAATGTTGATTTTTTTGTGAGCGTTTGCAGAAGGACTTGGCTGATACTCAAAAATTCAACTTGTTTCAATTTCACCACCTCGAGTTTAAAAGATACTCACCATTTCTGGCACTGAGGTGAGGCGTCTTGATCTTGGAGTGGTTGACGCTTCTTCATGAAATGCTGGAAGATTTCAAACAGGCTGGTTTTCTGACTGTATGTCTGTTAGAAAAAATCTAGAGATGAAGTTACTGGCAAAATCCAGCCTGGAATTTTTTGAATTTTCCCAGTGAGAAAATCTGGGCATCTTTAAAGTAGCCATCAGGCTGGAATAATGGCAAATTATGTTTGCAACCCAGGGAATTCACATAAATATCTTATATTTTATGTATTTATGCATTTTTAAAACTTTTTTTTGCCTATATTTAAAAAAAAGTGACCATCACTACTGCAAACACCTAGGCGCTTGAGTTACTTAGGCATATGTGTTGTATACTTGGGTAATTTTTTTATTATTATTTGATTCATTTATTGCTTCATCCAGAAAACTGAAAATTCAGGGCAAATGATTGGTTCAGGAATTGTGCAGCATCCGTCGGCAAATAGGAAAAGCCCATTTCATGCCTGTCTTAGACATTCGGTGCATCCCTCTAGCCCAGTGGCTAGCCTGGTTCTTTGTGATGTGATATGCCCAGGTTTAAATCCGTCCTGTGGAACAGCACGTTGTGCATAGAGCTTCTCACCACCAGATGCGTGCTTTAACTGCTGGGCTATTTTGGAGTGTGTAGCTCTTACTTCTCCTGCTGAAGCTGTTCTGCATTATATAAATACTTACATATGGACTGGTCAAGAGCCTCAGATTAACTCCAGAGTCTGGCGATTAAGACACTCATCTAGGACAATGGAGGTTCTTTAGAATCACAGAAGAAGGCTAGGGTTGGA